>NW_019173264.1:3403-5624 GCF_001831195.1 Colletotrichum orchidophilum | reverse complement strand
GAACTCTGCGTAGCTTTCTGAAAGGCTGCTATGATGCAGACTCCTTGAGGACGCTGGCAGAAAGAATTCTTGCGTTGGTTTTCGGCTCTTCAAATCTCGCTCCTCACAAGCCATCGTCACGAAAATACAGCGTATGTTGCCGTGTCCCTTCCATCTGAAGAGCATTACTGACCACCACCCGAGGAAACTGTGCGATACTGAAAGGCGCCAAATGTCACCCGTTGTCACGCATCCTGGCTCAGTTGCACATACTCGACTCCCGGAACCATGCCCTGCGTCTGGCAAACGCACGCATCCATGTCCTCGTGCGTCACTTGAGAACCTCCTGTGCCATACAAACCCGCCTCCGACTCTCGTTTTGCCTTCGCTCGGTCGGCGGCGGGGCCTACAGACCCCAGCAGCATCTTCTGGCCGAGGAGTGAACCGGGGCCCCGGAGCAGGATCTGGCCTGCGTCCAGGTGGAGATGGTCGATGATGTCCATGCCGGCCTGCCCCAGTTCGTCCAATTCTTTCCACTGCTGTCCGCCCTTGCTGTGGGCAGACCCAAGAGAGATGAGCTGCATCGTGTAGAGATCTTGACGCAGGGACTTTTCGGACTCTTTGACGCGTTTCGCCAGCGGAACGAACAGTGTCTTCCACTGCTTTTTGATGTTGATGAGTGTTACGTTGGGGACGTCGTCCGGCAGAAAGCTGACGGAGATGGTCGGCGTCGCTCCGTTGTCACTTGTCAGGCTTGCACGGGCAACTTGGGCTTGCAGGATGAACTGGGCCTGCAGCTTCGATATGCCGGCCGCATTCAACGTCGGCGGCTCGCCCATGATCTTTTCGTGCATTTCCATGAACTCGTCCAGGCTCCAGCTCTTGGCAAAACGAGAAAGGGCGGCAACGAGCTCTGGTTCGACTTGGTTCTTGACATCTACGTCGCCCAAATCCCCGTTGCGTCGGACCTGGTCAATGACAGCGCTTATCCGATGCTCGGCAGTTGTGGTCTCTTCGGGGCTCGGGGTACTAGCCGTCGGCGGTCTGTCGTCCCACAAACGGATCGTTGCTGCTTTGGATCGGGCTGCTAGCATGTCCAAATACAATTGCTTCTCATTCGCCGCGTAAGGGTCATCATTGGTTTCAGACAAGTAATCTAGACATTTGACAAGAACCTGAAGCTTATGGATGAATGCGAGCTGTTGCAAGTGGCCCAGCAGTCTGACCTGGGCGAGCGTTTGCGACCTATCGAGCAAGCTGTTGTTGATGACATGGACAACGAACGTGAAGCTGCGAGACTTTGCGCCTCGCATAGTCCAAGGCCGTAGCAGGCGACACGCTTCGTTATGCTCATTGCGCGAGTATCGAGGCGGACGAGTTATGGCCAGTGGATAGTGCGCGGGCAGGCCCTGATCTACGTCTGTTTGTAGGCTGTTGAGAGGCTTCGATGGATTACAGCCCATTGTTACGGCGAGACGGGAAACAGGTGTTCCTACGTCGGTCTGGTGGCAGACAGGCGCTGGTGCGATGTCTTTCTATACTTGTACCGCTTTTAACGAGATCCAGAAGCGGCGGTGTGCGGGACTGTTACATACCCGCCCGGTTCAGCTTCCTAGGCCATTGGCTTTGCTGCTTGATTTCTAGGCTACGGGTTCAAAAAAGTCCAAACCATCCCCGCGGCGCAAAGAGCCACATTTTACAGTGTTGCGTTTCAGTTGGCGGAACCAACGTCAGTTGCACCATGAAGGGGTCGATTTGGGCAAGGCCACCCAAAAACGGCCGTGGTCTCATGTTCCACGACAGCAGCATCAATGTCCGTCTCACGAATTGTCGCAAGCTCAACGCAGTACAGTACTGTAGTTTCGCAGATCATTTAACGGTCTCCGCCCCAAACCTTCCTATCCGTGGACTTCCCGGTATCAGAGTAGGAAGAAGAACCACTGACCTGCCGTCCCTGCTCTTGGCATCTGTCAGCCAAAGCCTTCCCGTCAACTGTCCGCTACCCAGCAAAGGCTCACGCAGCCAGCGCAATCAGCTCAACGCCGCCATGGGGAATGGCGCTGCCTTCACAACCCTCTTTATGTGGGGTCCATTCTTGTACGCTGCCATACTCATTCTTCTTCAGTATCTACGGCTACGACACATCCCCGGTCCCCCCTCTGCCGGGTTCTCTCCGTGGTGGCTTCTACGTGCCGTGTATAGCGGTAGCATGCACCTCAAGTTCTACGAGGCCAGTCAAAAA
>NW_019173264.1:0-3010 GCF_001831195.1 Colletotrichum orchidophilum | reverse complement strand
GCGTACGCTTCCGAGGACAAGAGATTCGACTTCGGTCTGAGGGCGCAGTACTTCACACTCGACGTTATTTCAGATCTCGCATTCGGCAAGCCGTTCGGCGATCTGGCCTCCGATTCGGACGTTTACGACTACATCCACACGACGGAACAAAGCATGCCGAATATCGTCGTCGCGGCCGTTCTGCCCTCTCTACTCCACGTGTTATCGTTGCCTCTGCTTCGGCGGCTGTTGCCTTCGGAAAATGATGCCACCGGGTTCGGAAGGCTAATACGGTGCGTCTTCCTTGCGTCCCATGTCGGACCTGGTCGGGGCTTGACCGCCGATCCGTCGACTTGCGCGGTCTGTGATGTGTACTCGCAAGTCCAGTATAGCTGACACATGTTGACAGGATGGCCAAGGAAATCGCCGGCGAGCGCTTCGGACCAAGCAAGAAGACGAGGCAAGATATGCTTGGCTCCTTCGTAACGCACGGCCTAACGCAAGGAGAGGCGTCATCGGAGATCCTCATGCAAATGTACGACTTGCCAAGATCTCTTCAGTAGATCTCTTCTGTGCTACACTCTGAGGCCTCCACTAATCCTCTCCGACAGACTCGCTGGATCAGACACGACGGCCACTGCGATCCGAGCTACGCTGCTTCACCTCATCACCAATCCACGCGTTCTCGCGACACTTCGTGCGGAGATCGAGCGCTTCCAGCCGTCTTGGCCTGTCGTGAACGAAGCGGAGGCGCGAAAGATGCCTTACCTGCAGGCTGTCATCAAGGAAGGCTTGCGTATCTTCCCCCCGGTTGTCGGACAGATGTCGAAGGAAGTCCCCGAAGGCGGCGACACCTTCAAAGGCGTGTACTTACCGGAGGGAACGCGCGTCGGATACGGAGCGTGGGGCATTTTCCGCCGAAGCGACGTTTGGGGACAGGACGCCGACGACTTTCGACCGGATCGATGGCTCACGGCGGATGCGGGGAGCTTGAGATCGATGGAGACAACGCTTGAGCTCGTGTTTGGCCACGGAAAATGGAGATGCTTGGGAAGGAATGTGGCGATGATGGAGCTACAGAAGATTTTTGTTGAGGTACGTTGCTGCGGCGTATCCGGCGTATGGTTCTGCTCTTGCGAAGACGACGTATTGACGCTTCTGTCAGCTGCTGCGGAGATATGACTTGGTATTGTGTGACCCTACTAGGCCATGGAGGTCACTCAACTACGGAATCTTCCTGCAATCCCAGTTTTGGGTGAGGGCGTACAAATTACGGGGAGAACAGCCAAGCCAAGACAGGTCGGGAGAGAACGAGGTTGCGCTACCTGCCGTCGATGCTGCAGGTTTGTAAGTAGATGGTGCTGGCCAAACGGGCGACAAAAGATTTGCCGGCGCTGTGGCTCGCCTACTACCGCGAAGCTGGTTGCGGAGGTAGTAACACTGGCCTATCCGTGACGTCGGATCCAGTTGTGTGTGACGACGTGTCCTTGAAACGCAGGTGCGCCGACTCATGTCAGCCGCCGTTTTTTTATTCATTAGATTGGGGATGTAGAACCTAATAAAGACGCTTGACCCTGTCCTCCTTCTGTCCTTTCCCTCAAGCCTTGCACCAGCTTCAGAAAGCAGAGGCTGGGTGATGGCATTCGAGACGATGCGACGCTACACATGGGCGTCGCTCATGCAGTCGAAGCACACGACTCGAACAGGCCATTCGGCGCCAAGAAAGATCACCGCATTTTCTTAGCCGTCCTCGTCAACGATGAGCAATACAAGCGAGAAACGGCAGTGCTTTGTTGTTTTGAATTACTGAGCAGCAACCTAGTCGCACGGAACATCGCATGCAAGTCTTACTCGTTCTCATCCAAGGAGAAACGGCAACAGCAACGGGCTGTCGCAGGCGGGAGTATTTCGGCGAAGTTACGCCGGATCTCGACCACGAGCCTAGTGTAGCACGCCCCGAAAGGCTCCACTTCATCCGCCAACATGTAGAGCCAGTCCGGAGAGTCGGCAACAGAGCGAATCTGCGGACAATCCGGCTGTTCCTGCGAGGCATGCTGTAGGTAGCAGGCGTTGTCTCGTGCTCGTCAACCCTTCCGGTATAATCGTTACCGAGGTCCCTGGGGAAACCGTTCGTTGCTATCGCCCACGTACAAATCAAGTTCATGGTGGAATGGGACCTCCTGCTCTGCAAGCTGATTGATGCTCTGGTGCATCCTGGAGCATTGACTGGGCTATGCAGCCTGTGTTCCCTCATCGTTTGTCAGCAATCAGAATCCGCGAACGGTTGCAGTGAATATACTATCAGCGATGAAGATCCAAAAAGCGATCCCGGATGCAACTGCGATTTGGCCACTGCAATGTTGCATTTTGGCTCGGAATCAACTTCAGGCGAGACGAGACTCGTGAGCTCTAGTTTCGCATCCAGACTTGGTGAAGGAGCAACAAATGTTTTCAAGGGTCTAGACTGATTTGTTTTGTTGGTTGGCTAATTGGTCTGTGCAGCCGGGGCAAGGTCCGGACTCGCGCAAATGTGGCCCGTGGAGGATGGAGGGAGCCTCAACTGGCTGGCCACAACGATTTTGCAGGGCCATCGGCAGCTCGTGTTCCCAAGTACGTACGTCTGACCACTTGAGCCGAAAGCACCATTCAGCTTGGCGATGACGAGATCCATTTCCTCACTTGAACTCACAGCACATGAGCCACCATGGAGCTCTACAATGTGTTGTTGGCGTCCCAGTTTCTCAAATGCAATTTCTCGTTCGCTTGACCGCATGACCAGTGGCGAAAAACATAGTCGACATTTACCAGCAGGAGACCTGTTGCGAATCGTAGCATGGTCGAGCAACAAACCTTCCTTCCGAGTACGATGCAGCCGATCACACCCTGGCGGCCCGGCAAGACGCCGCCAGCGGCCAAGATCGAAACCATAGATGATGATGCAGGCGCCGAAGTTGAACTTTCAAGTGCTGTCAAAGCGCCTTCGCGCCCCGCTAATCCGCCTGTCATCGACTCGGCACATCCCCTGACCCAA
>NW_019173263.1:0-5759 GCF_001831195.1 Colletotrichum orchidophilum | reverse complement strand
ATGGCATAGTTACATGGTCCCTTTATCCTATGACCACACCATACTGATAATGGTTTAGTCTGTTTCAAAGATGCAGTCTCATCCAGGGTTATTTGCAGAATCAACAAACAAAATCTAGCCTTTGAAAGGCCATTCTTGAGATCCCAGAATTTGCGGCTTTCTTTCAGATTAGAGAAATGTGAAAAGGATGGCGGCTAATGAAACGCTCTCAGCGACGTCGATGACTCTGGTACGTCCGTGCGTATTCCACCGCAACCCCGCCGAAGGTTTCGATTGGCTGCCTGTGTGTATGTCTCTCGGCGTCCCCATTCGCCTTTGGTTGGGTACGTGCGCCTTCCTGCACCTCTGCTTCGAATTGTTTAGCTGTCTCAACGGGGATTTGCCGTTGTCGAAAGCCCTTCTGAAGCATACGATCCGGTACAGTCTAGTGAAGGACTCCCGCGGGGATTGAATCGGCTCGGCAGACGAATCCGACATCAGTCTTCTTATCATGCAATGCTTCGCTAAGCTGACTAAGATCACGACCGCTAGTTTCGGGTTCGGGGGTTTCTCTACATGACTGATGTCGCGGCGGCTCCCTCTGCATCTCACTGCCTTACTTTATCAACGGAGACGCGCTTACCCAAACCTTGGTCCTCCACCAGAAGCCGAATGCTGCGGCCCTTCGGGAAGATGGCCGGCGGGCAGCTCCCATTGGGCAAGAAGTCTGCGTAAGTAGTGTTTTCTCAACGCGAGACCCGTGGGCCATCGTTCCTGACGTTGAGGTGCCCGACCCATGTACCGCTCGAGAGCGTAGGCGCAGAGGAAAGCGCAGCATGAGTCATCGAAGTACGGTCCCAGCTGATTGATGTGAGTGAAAACACGTTACATGAAGGACAGAATGAACGATGCCTACTTCGTGAGATCTTTTCTCGAGTTGCATCACTGCGCCGCGAAGTTCCGAGATGTATTCATCGACCCTTTTGCTCCATCGACAAAAAGCAGTTGGCTGCATTCCAAAGGCGTCAAATGTTTCCGTCTTCCAGTTGACGATTGCAAGAATCCAATGATTTCTGTTGTGATCTGACATATGATCTGCTGCATTGACGTTGATTGGCAGTACGATGCCGTCAAAACCTTTGGCAAACGCGAAGGCACCCGAGGTCAAGAACGGCCCCATGAAACTCACAAGCAATGGGTCTATGATCTGAAGTGTAGAAGTACAACACACTAACTGGAGCATGGCAAGAAAAACAACGTCGTCAACATACCGTCCTGGACAAAATTGACCAAGCCTTTGTCTGAACTGAGCTTGGTCTCGGCATGATAGCCAACCGACGTGGGCATGCTCGACTGCTCTGGCAATCAATTTCGCGATGGACTTCGAAGAAGGCTTACGATTGGGCTTCGGATCGGTGTCGGACCCGGGGTTGCAATCGGAACCGACGTCTGACGCAGTATTCAGGTCGGGGCCATACTTGGGGCTATGTTCTATTGTTAAATCAACGAAACACACGTTACGGGATGGCGGAGTGAGTGCGAGGAGGCGCTTAGGCATCTCCACGATGCCATGCGATAGACCGGGCAACTCGCGTTTCTCAAAACCCCTCCTCACTCCAAAGGATGGGACCAGGTCGGCTCGGCATTCCCTGACAGTGATACGATCATTTCGGGTCAAACTTGCGTTGTGTTCTGCGGGCAATGTCGAATTCAGAGGCACATTACACGCTTCTTCCCCGCCAGTGACGGTAGAGGAAGTAGGCGGCAAGCGAACGGACAGAACGCCTGCTTGCGCGGCGACTGGCTTGCCAGTGTCGGGCCCTGGAGGGAATTCTTGTGTCGGTTAGGAATATAGATCGGCCTAAAGCTTCACAATCGGCCAAGCTCACCGAGGCAACTGAGATGTTGCTTAATGGTTTCGTCAAGAAGCTTGACTTCGGCCTCGACTCTGGATAGGGAGTAGAAGATCGCATCATCTACTTGGGAATCCGACACAAGCGAGCTGTGGATCGACGGGTGCTGCGAGTGATCTAGCAACGCCTTGACGCGCTTGATAAGGAGAGGAAGAGTATCCAGGGTGTCTATCAGCTCATCGCATTCCTTTCTTGACGACATGGCTGCAGCGGCCTCGCAGGCCATGAGTATCTCTCACAGGAAGAGGCACTGAGTCTCCATGCATGGGCGAGGGAGGGTCTGTTGCAGTACTATGAGGCACAGAGACAATATATAGAAAGGCCGAATCCAGATGATGTCCCATGCCAATAACAGCCTTAGCATCGTTTCCTCGTCTGACTTATCCCTCACGGCGCTTATGTTCGTCAAATGACAAAAGCTTCTGCGTGCTTGCTAAGCGCCGCCGTCTGATAGGACAGGGTTGCTGAGGCCTGGTCGGTATCCCTTCTCTCGAGTAAAACCAGCTGCTTTGTTTTGCTATATCTCTCCGTCGACTGGATGCGGACAAAGCTTTCTTGCTAAGTGGCGGCGCAACTCCCTTCGGACTTGTCGATGTGATAATCCACGGAAGCATGAGCGGTATTCCATTTGGTCATGACTGACAAGAGCGGCGCTCAAGCAAGGACCCTGATCCGCTGTACCTGTGCGCTGCCCGCTGTCCATGCGGCGGCGGAGCCTCCCTGCGCGGTCGAAGAATCCATATACAGCTCGACGCGTTTGGGCGAAATCCTTCGCCACACCAAGTTTGACATGCTTGTAGGTCATATCGGCAGGTATCCTCAGCGTGGAGGCCGTACTGACTTTCTTATGATGGCTCTTTCGATGCCCTGGCTGAGTTGAGGTTATTTGGTCTCGAAGAAGTCTGCTGTTTCGCCCGGGTTTGCCTTGAGAGGCATCGATGATCTGAGTAGAATCCTTTACTGGAGCCTTTTTAGTCAAATCGCCGATTTGCGAGGCGCTACTCACCTTTGTAGGTGCCGAGATAGATCACATCGTCGTCGGCTCGTTCCTTGGTGGGCTGACAACCAACCGTGGCCAGAGGCGCCGTAGTCGGCTCAATCATCGTTAGGATCGTCGTCTCGGCTATACAAAGTGCTTGAGAAACACAGCTGGTGAAATCGGACGTTCCATTATGGGGTAAGTAGTATTGTCCTCCTAAGCCCGAAAGGCGAGCTTTCGTTCTTGGTGGAGATGTAGGCGCGTCCAACGCTCTGGCCCTTGAATGCCTGAGGCAGACATATGCTAGATTGGCGTGTGAGTTGAGTAAGGCAGGGCATTGCAGACCCTGGTCCCTACCTGATGGAAAGACGGGTCAAAGGCATCCTTCAATTGCATCCCTTAATCCCGCAAATACTCCAAGGTGCATCCCTCAAAGCATCCCCTGGCAGGGCATGATGTTGTAAAAACAGACATGCACTGGTACTGTAAGTCAGATTGAGGTATCTCATCTTTGGCTAGACCCAGGGGCAGAACCCTGCACCAGATTCGGATAGATTCGCCTGCGGCATCCCATTCTATCGGTGAAGAGCCAACATTGGCTCTCGTACTGGGATGTCGCGCTACCGCAAAATTGTGCATATGCAGACGTGAGTAAGCAGAATGGTGCACAAGCAGACATGCGTACGCAGGACAGTGCCCACGCTGACGTGCCTCTGCGGAATAGTGCCTAGGCAGAATCACGCCTACGCAGAATTGTGCCCACGCAATTGTTACCATGCAGAATCGTGCTCACGCGGATGTGCGTAGGCAGAATACCGCCCAAGCAGACATGCGTACGCAGGACAGTGCCCAAGCAAACGTGCATTTGCAGAGGGTCCTGCGGGACATCATCGTGCCTTTGGCCGAGAACCTCTCCACTTACGGCGGAAGCGACCGGGAGTGCCTGATTGAGAGCGTCAATCAAGGATGGACACTCTCCCCGTTCATCACTGTCGAACTACTTCGGCTTGTCGAATGCGAGGAGGAAGTCAATTGCGAGAACCCCGTATTATCGTCTCGCACGATCACCGACTTGTCGGAATCTACTGTCACTTCACAAGGATTTGATCGTCTATGGGTCAGTTGCCGTCTCAGTCCGATTTGAAGTCACTCTGCTTCCCGAAGCTGGCCTGCCCCCCGAGTTTGAGGCGGCCACTAAGCAGGACGAGGAACAGGGCAATTCGAGCGAACGAATGCCAACTCCCCAGGCGCTCTCTTCACGGCCTCGGCCTCAGCAGAGAAGACGAGGTGGTCTCAGCGCTGGGATTCGCGCAACTCTGCAGACAACGGTACGTCACTTTGGGAAGTTACACATCGGCAGTTTACGCGAGCTGTGAACACACACTGCTGATTGTTTGTTCTACTATTGCAGGAGTATACGTGTGAATAGAGAAAGCCGTTACCTCTAAACAGTGACCGTCGTCACACATGTACCGGTAATCCCTCGCACCAAATGTGACTGTCGCTTTGGCAATCCGCTTGCTAAACGCACCTTTGACACAGCTTACCTCTCACGATGTCAACGCCAAACCGCTCGCTGCCCGGCTGGGGTGAACCCGAGCGCCCGTCGTCGTTGAGTGGGTTCGCAGCCGCGCCCCAGTCACCTCCACCAGCTGGCTCGAGCCACCCCGGAGTAAGCATTGTCCTTCCTCTTGCCTGCATCGCTAACATAAGCAGTACGAGGCAATTCGGTCTATCCTGTTCACCGATCATTCCAAGCTATATCGCCCGAAATTCAGCCGAAGGTCTTGGCGGCATGCGCGTGGCTCTTGCTCCCTGAGGAAACGCAGGGAAGACTCAATCTGAAGCGACGCGCAAAGCAGGCCGAAGTTCACGCAAGGCAAGCCGAGACTAACTGGTTGGCCACGGCCGTACGTTCAATGGAGGATGAGGCTATTGAATTCCTGCAGAGCGTATTGCTGAGTGATGACGATGAGCGCGACTGACTTGCCCTGGGGTTAGACACCAACTGAAGGGCAGAGATTGGCGAGGGGACGTCTGGTGGTAGAGCCATTCATTGTGCGTGGCCAAGACAGCTGGAGGAATTGGCGCTATCACAAAGGTGGCGATGATGAGCCTACATGCCTACGTCTCGAGAATGAAATGTGCAAGTTCAAATTTCAGCATAAGTTGTCCATTAGACTGCGCGAATGGTGAGATGATGTGGCGAAGCGTGAAGACTGATTTGTGCAACTCGCATTGAAGCGCACCCCACTGCGAATGACGCTGGCTTCGGCGGGTGACTGACACCTCGTCGAATTCTACTGTAAGCGGTTCGCGGTGCCGCGGAAGGTAACGCGACTACATAGGAATTCGAAATTGGTCTCCATTACAAGACCCAGGCGACACCCTCCGTGGTGACAGCCACAGCTCAAGCCAGAAACTGCTTTTTACGCTGTGATCATGGTTCAGATCCATGTTGCATGATTAGCCATGGGATTGGGTGTCAGGGTGTGTCAAAGGTATCGCGAGTCAAGGCTTCGCCATGACCCCCGTCGCCCACACAGCGCGACCCCTCTTTCCTCTTCGTCGCGCAACGTCTTGTATCTAGAAAGCCATGGCCCTCACATACATACCCCAACATTCACTATCGGCGGTGATAAGTGCAGTCTTGGTTGCCTGTCACTGGATAGCTACTTGACGGCACACGCAGCTTGTACCTCTACGTCCGCCTGTTGATCACTCTTCGTCTAGAGTCATTAACCGGCACTGCGCTTATCGCTGCCATTTGTAGATGCTGGGTTATGCAACTTGGATCCGAACAACGAACACAGTGTAGGAGCAATTTCTGGACTTTTCTACGAATGTCATCAAACAAAGCACTGTCGTGGTCCCGTCATGCACTGTAT
>NW_019173262.1:0-5805 GCF_001831195.1 Colletotrichum orchidophilum | reverse complement strand
GTGAGCTCTGATTGGGAAGGCGCATTCGCATGGTGGACAAAAGCACTTGTCGCCATCAACAAGTTTCCCCCTACGAGCGGGCACGCGACTCGTTTGATATACCTTTCACTCTGCGATGTGCTTCAGCACCAGGGACAGCAGGACTTAGAACAAGCTTCGCGTGCGCAAGTGGCTGAATTGGAGGCATTGTCTAAAAACGCGGAGGCGACACATTGGATAGCCGGCCTGCGGCACTGGTGTAGGTACATAGAACCTTCTGTTCTCTAGTACAGGAGCAGGTGCATATAACAGTGCCCCCCATGATGTCACGAAGGCCTGTCTTGCTGGAGATGTCGCACGCATAGATTGAAGCCGCAAATAGGCGCTAGTCCGAATGTTATAATCTCGAATCAATCTGGCTTAGCCATCGTTGGATTCCCGAGGCAGGGATGCAACAGGAGCCCAATTCCACCCCAGTATCGTCTCACTTATCGTCAGACCTAGGCGATTGTACGCGTGCGTTCTAATTTTTCCAATCTGGCGCTCTATCATCGAAATTTCGGGCAACTTAGAACTAGGTCAGATCGCCCATGTATGTCTCTCAAAGATTGGTACCGTATTCTCTCAAATGGACGGCAGGCATGAGTCTGCCAGGCCTTCCGATACGGCGCCACCCTGTCCTGAAGCTTGGGTTGCCAACTCGAATAGTCTAAGAATGGAATAGATAAGTTGAGGGAATGCTTTTTGGTATGCGCGTCAGCCGGGCAACCGTGCGGTTGGTACGAAGATCAATAACCGTTGTAATATTGCTGCGTATGGAGCTGGAGGAAGGAGGAAGTGAGCGAAGCCCACGATTCCTCCAGAAGTGATATAGAAGTGGAAGGACCGTTTGTACGGCTCATATCGCCTTCAAGATGCACCTTTCTGCCGAATGCTCGAAATACAGCTCCTCTAGATTACACAATGCATCCAGACTCTACGCCCATTGGCCTGAGATTGCAAGATACAAGTCTTAATCCTTTGATCAGATGTCCAAGAAAGAAAGCAGCCCATCCACGGAATCGAAATTTTGGGTCCAGCAGCCTCGGATTAGATCTGCATGAGGTACGCCACTCAAGTCTGGAAATTCTTGGTTGTTGTACATCTCCCGAACTTCTCCACTTTGGAAATCCTGAAATGGAGCTTTGCCCATCATAATGTAGTAGATGGTTGATCCTAAACTGAAGAGGTCGCTTCTGACTGTTGGAGTCCATTGCAAGGAGCGGTTGGGTAAAGGGGCTGCGTATCGAGTACCAGGGCTGATCTCAGTGTGGGAGCCGTCGACGGATGATCCAGAAAAGTCGATGATTTTAAGACGCAGACTGTCATCCAAGAGGAAATTGTGTGGCCCAATGTCGCAATGAAGAATTGTCGAACTGTGCAGAAGCTTGATGCACTCAATAGCCTGAGTAACCCATTGCTGTCGCTGTTCCACAGGCACGTCCGTGTGGGACTCGAGGAAGTCTTTGAGCGTTCCGTTGGGCATATCTTCCAAGGTTAAGGCGAATTCGTCTGGGTTCCAAGCTTTCTTTTTCACTAAGCAAGGATGTTCACCTAGTCGATCGTATATCTCGGCCTCTGTAGCAATTTCATGGCGTCGCTGGCAGGCGCGGTCGCCGCCGGGCCAGGCTGTCTTGATGATGGCGCCATTGGGTAAACGCTCAACATAGGATGTTGAGCCTATCGCGATGAATTCGCCCTTTTGATTCAAAGATGGTAATTCGTCGTCGTGGCCATCGCTCGCATGGGGAGGTGAGTTCGGCCTTGGTTGGTTGTCTGACATTGTAGGCGAGGACTTGAGAAGTGATGTTGGACTGCCTACAGCGGTTCAGGTGAAGAAGAGAGGGTTAAGAGGGTTGAGAGGGTTTATGTGGGTGCGGTTCCTGTGTGGGCACCTCGCGGTTGGAGGCGGTGAAGCAGCGTTCCCCCGCAGCCGGAGGCGTTTGTGGGGGCAGTACTAGTCCGTCGACCCAACTCAGTCTAGGCGATGCTTAATGTCTGACATTTTGTTCAAATGAGGTTGTGGTATTTGTTAAGACTGGAAGGTCACAACAGCTGTTACACTTTCGCTTCGATAGACAATCACTGGCTCGTAAACAAAAGCCCATGGTGCAATTTAGGGACAAAAGCTACCCGGTTCCATTGGTATGTATTGATGTGTGCACCTAGCGAATGATTGGTGACATTACTGATAGGGTAATGATGGGGGTCAAGCCCAGCATAGAGATATTTCGAACTTCGCCAGCCAGGCAATATTTGGAGAAGTCGCGTGCAGATAAATACGAAGCCAACTGTTTCAGTGAATGTGCATCTCCTTCACTATCTCGTTGAATGAGAAACGATCCGTCCCGACGATCCTTGAATCTGGAGACTCATCGCTGACTATAGCCTTCGTCTCGATGTTGGGGACACTGAACTCTGGATGTTGTCTTGCCCGTGGTAGATGACGTTGGATTAGGACAAGTCGTACCCGAACTGATTGCGGCGGAGCACTTCGCGAGGAAAATGCTGGTTGTGTTGCACGCTGTGGGGCAACCCGTGTAGGAGGTCGTGGTGGTTATGTTGGTGCACATTCTACATCGTCAGCTTGCCATTACCCAGCTGCGTACTTCAGTCGGATTTACCTGGTAAGTATCAAATGGAGGTCTCTCGAAATAAATGCATCTGGGAAAGTAACCCAAGCAAAATGAGTTGTGTGTAAGAGACTTATATAGCCGTCCTGTGGAATAGGCCAACGGGAGACATGGTTCATCGGCAATTCTTGCTTGGGATGACTATAATAGACTGCAGACCAACATCGTCTTGTTCCTCTAAGCCGCGTCGGCGCGTCGATTCCGACTGAGCTCATTAGCTGAGCGAGGAGGGTCAGGGTATCTGCCTGTGGAGACATAGCTGTGAAGTATATCGGATATCTGTCACAAATACGTCCTCGACGTGGTTCCTTGCGGGCGTATCCGGCCCCATCATTGCAGGTTGTTGGCCGCTGAGACCCGCTCAAAGAGTTGAATCCAACCTTCACGGGGGGGGATAGGCACGGTCCTTTTCCCGAGGGACACCCCCGCCGCAAGTTGGCCAACCAGAGCATCGATTTAGAAAGCGGGGAGGGGCGGGTTCGACATGTCCGTTTCCTACGCTGCTCCAGCCCTTCAACTTGAGCCAATCAGTGCTTTGCTACTAGCGCTAGATTAAGCAGATTAACGGCTGTCGTGGGAAGACATCAATGATCCCATTCAAGCCTGATTTTCTAGCTGGTCAGTGAACGGCAGGGCGCCTTTTCTGCGAGGATTCTCTCCCGATCAGGCAAGATCTACCTCCTCACAAGGAAAAGCCCGCGCAGGCTTGCGGATCATCCTGTTGAATTCTAATGGCTATGGCGGGTCGCGCCAACTCCTGTATGTTGGTCACGTTGCATATGACTCTTCAGCATTTCTACTGGTCGAGGACGAGGCCAGGTCCAGTAGATTCTAGGTCAAGCCTTACGTGCATGAACCAGGGAAGGACGCAGCTGGTTCGATTTGTTCAGAGAGATGAGCAACCTATTCATGGATCTAAAGTGTTTCCGGTCCTCTCTTTCAATGGTTTGTAACATTCTAAGCGGTGTAGTCAGCATTCTGAAAGAAAAGAGGGGCGTGAAACGGGATGAGATTTTTGCCGACTCTCACATTCCCCCCGGACGCGCAAAATGTGATGTGGCCTACTCTTATCGCCACAATGCCTGGCATCCACAACGATGTGACTATTTAAACCAACAAACCAATCAAATGACTGACAGGCTACGAACACACGATCATTTTGCAGCGGAACATTGGCTGCGCCGTACTCAAGCCAATTATGTGTTGAATGGGTCCTCTGGCATCGCCTCGTTTCCGGATTGCTTTCTCCTAGGGGTTTTCCTTGGTTCATCGACTACCCTCCCTTACCGCTGCCTCCTGGGCGCTTGCATCGATGCTGGCGTCTGATGCCTATGGTTTGAATATTTTGCCCACTTGCGCAGATGCTCAGAAGAAACCAACGTGGACAGCGTAAAGCTTACCTTCGATACACTCTCCAAAGATGCTGCAACAGACAGAGATGGTGGTAAGGATTGTATCCCAATTCCTGAGATTCTTGGCAGGCGGCCTCCTACAAACCGGTGCCTACTTGCAATGGCTCACCATTCACACGTCGTCGAGTTTCTGGCATGTCTGGCTCTATTTAATTTCTTGGCATCATTTCGATCCAACACTAAGAGAGTTTGATCGTTTAAGAAAAGTTTCATAGTATATCTCGCCTATTTATTTATTTTTCCAACTTGCTCCCATCCTCACGTGCTTGAGTCTTTTTAGCCTTGTCTCATGTCAAAATGATCTTGACGCAGCTACACCGACAGGCTTTCTGTGAGGAGGAAAACACCGACAATGACGACGGAATTTGAGTCATCCTGAGAGCAAACGCTCGCGATACCATCCCAAATGTACAATCCGTCATATTGTCAAGGTTCAAGTCATAAAATTTCCGGTTCAATCATTACCCAAGATATGATCAATTTTTAGGCGACGTTGGGTTCTGAATGGCATTGGCAAGCTGACCTGCTTCACTGTGACGCCGTTCTGCAGCAAAGTCAGGCAAAGGTACGATCAGGCATATCAGAGGAGACCCCGTTATGTGGTCTAAGGCATGGGGTAGAGGGATTCCACCGACAGATGGCGCCACCAACATTTGCCAACCTTTTGGCTCAGGACTGCCGCCAGTGCAGATAATGCTTCGCTTGGTTGGCCTGTTCGCCCTGAAAAGGATCTCACGCCAGGCCATGAGAGACGTGGAGCTCCAAAACACCAGGGGTTCGTATGCTAGCTTGCTGAGCCCTATCAAATCTCGAACCAACGGCATCACGTAGGCGACGCATGCAGACTCCTCGCCCCATCATTGCCAACAAGCATCATCATAGCCTTCACCTGCAGGCTCTGGATCTCTCAACCAATGGATCCCTCTCGCCTCAGGCCTATCAGGGATGAATAGGAGGGCGTCCCTGACCTGGCAAACGAGGATTCGACTTGATAAACCAGACTATGTGCGCAACCAAGCATAACACACGTCTTTGACTCCTTCACTTCCCACTCCTCGCTTGGCTGACTCCCTGGTTGAAGGCCCGTTTGCCTCTACACTGTACCATGACTCCGTCACCGACTCACAATCCTCCAAAGGCAGGCCCGTCCACCCAAGGACAGGGACCTGAAAACGTTTTCGATGAGTTCATTTCTGCCCTTGGGGGATTCTACGAACTCGACTTCAGTCCGACCTTTACCTGCCTTCATCGCAACCGACTGTTGCCGGTCAACCCTCGCGCTCTCGCCTCTACCGAACCATCCTGGGCGACGTTTTCGAAACGTTTGACATATTGCGCACGATCAGGAATAACGAGGGATGGCGTGGACTGTTCCGCGGCATTGGGCCCAGTCTGGCCGGCGTGGTTCCTGCAACTACCATAAAGTTCTGTGTGTACGGAAATACCAAGCTCCTCGCAGCTAGATACCTGAACCACAAGGAGGACGACCCTATCATACATGCGTACGCCGCCGTTGCCGCCAGCATCGCCACCGCAACAGCGACGAATCCCGTGTGGCTTGTGAAGATCAGGCTCCAACTCGACAGATCACGTGCCATTCACGGCACTACGATGCGTCAATATAAGGGAAGCTTCGACTGTGTGCAAAAGGTGCTGCGGAAAGAGGGAATCCCTGGGTTGTACCGCGGTTTAAGCGCGAGCTACTTGGGCACGGTAGAGACGGTTCTACATCTCGTTCTCTA
>NW_019173261.1:0-5825 GCF_001831195.1 Colletotrichum orchidophilum | reverse complement strand
TCGCCCAGACGAACAGTTCTTGGCAGATTTGCATAAGACGTACCTGATGATCGCTATGTCCACACAGAACCCGCCACTGTCTATCACGACAAAGGTTTGGAGCCGTAGCGCCCCGATCAAGAGCACACAAGACGGCACCAACCAAGAACCACGTAGGGAACTCCTCACTGGAAACCCCCGCCCCCAAAGCCTCCCCCACTTTTTAGCCACCGCTGACTTGATAGTCGTTACCTCGAAACAATTTGTTTCGTTCATCCAACCGGCCAACTCATGACCAAGTCGACATAAGGAATCCTTTGCGTGGTTGTTTGCGTCTGCATTGTGTGAGGGAAACGAGCGGTTTGATGGAGCTGTTGAGGACGATGCTTGCATCCCGTCGCAACTCGCCCTGATTGGCGGCGCATCTCATTCGGCACGAGAATCAAATTGGCATTTACATAGAAATTCAGGAGAGAATGTGCACACAAGCTTCGGCTTCTGCATCATCCTGTTATGATCGATCACGTTTCCTCTTACAAACACTTACAAAGAGCCTCACGTGTTTGTCCGGCTGACTGCTTGTGTGATGTCGACCCCTGGTCTTCAGCGTAGGCCGACAGCGCGCTGTTGTGCCAAGGCAGCGTTCCTGTGTGATCAGACATGTGTTTCTGACGAACGCATGCAAGCGGGTGACAAAAATCCCGCACATTGTCCAAGCACCATTGAGAAACCCATACCCAAACAACACGACATCAGCACATTCACTTGTGCCACGAAACACAGGGGGAAAACTCAGAGTAGATACTCACAGTCTCGAATAGTGAGCCAGAGACTTACAGAACTTCTACATCATGGGTCATCTGGTAGCAATTGACTTGAAAGTGGTAGACGTGAAGGTATGCGTGTTTTGTCACCAGCGTGACAGTGGACGGCCCGCAACGAGCATCCCGCCTGTCTTGATTGGTGCAGGACGGGATGGCTGACATGGTCCGAGCTTCTGTGGGCATCCCCACGAAAACACCAGCCGTCCGTTGCGGTGTCATATTAGCATGCATCACAGACAACAGACACCTCGTCAATGGATATGGTATCGGCAACAAGGACGACGGCGTTGACTTCGGGTGATGGTCGCGGCGATGATGTGATATTTCTAGGCTCGAGACCCGGTGCGTGGTGCACATCAGCATCTACCGCAGACGCATTGCCAATGGCCGTGGCATCGGCAACGACGACGACATCGCCACCGGGCCACGACTCCGACAACGACGTGATCTTCTTATGTTCAAGGACAAGTACGTACTGTGTACGCATAGAAAACGGGCGCTGACGAGTTTATAGTCACGAAGGCAGCATCTCGACTCGAGCAGCACCAACGTCCCCGACCATACCCGAACGACAAAGAGCAATCCTCACGACAATCGTCCAGAAAGAACAAAGCGAAACGAAAACTATCACAAAGAGGACACGTCAAGAAAGCTCAGCCTTTAGAGTACGCACATGTCGGCTGGCTAGCATCTTCGCGCGACCAGCGGCAAGCTGTGTACGGATGCCGCAACAACAAGGGAGAGCTATGCTACTGGTCCGACTCGGCTCAGGACTGTGGCTCCATCAAACATGAAGGCATACTCTTTCGTCCGACGTTCGAAGGGCTGAGTCCAGACGAAATACGCAAGAGGTTGCTAGGGAAAGTGCAGAGGGCGGGAAGTCGAAGCGTCCGAGACGAAAGCTGAGGTGCAGTCGTTCGAAAACAAACTCGTCTTGCAACGCTTTGGGATCTCTCGCCAGCCAAGTGCTTGGCGTTCATCTGCGCCGGGCATAGCTGTACCCCTCAGCATATGGCACGTACAAAGTCAGGGGACCCAACTTCGGGGCTGCGCTCCATCGTGCCAGGACGCCCGATGACTCCTAGGGAGATGATTGAACACGGCCCAACGGCTAATTTGTTACTGAATGTCATCCTTTGGCCCCGGTACAACAGGTCTCGCAAACGAACCAGCCAACGCCAGGAAAGAAAAGTGTGTGGAACAAAGCAGAGTGCCATGGATGCAGAACGCAGACGAAGGGCAACCGTGTGGATCCGTCTCCGTCCACAGTGGGCTTTACACCAAACAGTTATTCTTCTCAGTTGCACTACCGTTACGTATCAATCCAGACACTCGTCGTGCGTCTTTTCCTCTTCTACCGAACCTACCGAACACACCCCCTACCGCTTCAATCTCGGCTGCTTACGGCTTGTGTCTTCGTCGTCGTCGTCGTCGTCGCGACGCCGTTTCTGACGATGATCGGAGGTGCCGAAGCACTGCTCGAGCTTTTGGCTCCGCACCAGCTGCTGCACGGTAAACGGCGAGCCGCTGATGTCGCGACCCTCGTCGGCGGTCTCCCATAGGCAAACGGCGAGCGACTCCTGCAAACTGGCCACGCGAAACTTCACGTCCAGACGAAAATGACCATCTGGAAAGGCTGCCGGGTATGACGCAAAATCACAAGCTACTTTACGGCCGCCGACGCGGAAGTACGCCTTGCTTCTGGCGAGCTGCCGCATCAACTCAGTCAGGCTTTCAGAGCGGGCGCTCAGCCGGCATCGTATTTGTCCGCAGCACTCGTACCCTCCATCGGAAAACAGGTACGGCTTCGAAGCACGCAGCTCAAAGATGAACAGCTCTGCCCTCGCGCACAGCCTCAGACGTCTCAGGGCGGGGAGGCCTTCAAAGGTGCACCCATCATCTTTTTCATCGTCGAAGCTGGACAGGCTGTCCAATGGCGGCTCGGAGCCGTCGAACTCGACATCGAAGCGGAAGAACTCGCCGGATCGACCCACCTTCTTCTGTGCGACGACCCGCTGCCAGTCGTTCTTGTTGCGGTTCCGGAACGCTCGCGCCAGGCGGAGGAGGAAGCAGTCCCACCACCCGCCGCCGGACGAGCTCGAGGAGGAGCCAGTACCCATCGAGGCCAGAAGGCTTGGGTATGGCGCTTCAGGGAAAAGGGAGGCCACCTCTTGCAGCGCGATCGAGGACGGGTTGTTGGCCACTAAGCCGCCGTCCTGGAACGTGCCGAGGCCGTCAATAGACCAAGGCGTGAAATAGCTATACCATTGTTAGCGGCGAGTCATCGCAGCACTCGTTTGTAGTCATTGTTTGCGGCGCCCAATTGTAGGATGGCGAAAAGAGAGCGAGACGGAACAAAAGAAGGGAAAAAAGACCAAAAAAAAAAAAAAAAAAAAAAAAAAAGAAAAGAAAAGAAAAGAAAAGAAAGGGCTGGCACGGACTACGGAGCAGCGGTTGCACATCGGACACTGCAAACCGGATTAGCCATCTAGTCACCGAAAGACACAGCCCTCACATAGAAACACGCGGGAAACCACACACATCTCCCACAAAGCCACGCGGCCCCCATCGGCGGTCGTCTTCAAGAGTTCATAATCTATACAGCCTGTCAGCATCGGCTCGCGGGCTTCGAATCGCCTCAACGGAGACGGGGACGGAGACGGGGAGGCTACCGCGATCGCCGGCCCGGTGGCCCTCTCCGTTGTAGCTGGTGAAGATGCAGGCGCTTGCGTCCTGCACGGTCGCGACCGTCATGCCAACCATGGCACCCATCGTGTCGGCGGCCGAGTAGTCGGCGATGCCTCTGTCGGAGCCGAACATGTCTCGCAAAGCCTTCTCGATGTGCTGCGACGGATACCTGCTGTCAAGAAGAAGCAAGGCTGCGACGCGCACGACTGTGGCAAACAAGGGGACCCGCATCATCAGTCGTATGAGAGGGCCTATGATGGGAACAGACGGAACCCCGCGAGGCGTGAACGCGTGGTTCGATAGGGACTCGAAGCGGGCGATGCACTCGTCCACCGTCCACCCGTTGATGCAGAGGGCACCAGCGCTGATGGCGCCTGTCACGATCGGTCAGCCAGGGGAGTCACCCACATGTGCACCTGCAACAACGACAGCATCCCGCGACATACCTGAGCTCGTCCCGAAGACGACGTCAAAGTTCTGCTGTACCGGATGGCCGGGCAGCCCGATGTCGTCTTCGAGCTGCTTCAACACCTTGAGGGGATACTTGCCCCGCGTCCCGCCGCCGTCGATACACAAGACCCGCACCGACGCGGTGTCCGGCTTCACACGTATCTGCATGTCAACGTTTTGCCCGCAGAGGATACACTCGGCGACTTCGATGAGCCACGGGTCGGCCGCACTCGCGACGCCAAACACCTCGACACAGTTCATGCAATGACCGTGGCCGCACGCGGGAAAGACCTGCGGAGCGCGCCGCAGACAAAGGTAGCACGTGCTGTCAGACCGAAGCTGGGCCCAGTCCTCTGTGAAGGCGGCGACAAGCTGCCGATGAAGTGACGCCGCGGCTTGGCCCGTCGTCAGCTGCCGGAACATGCGGGCCATCTGGGCCTCGACCATCTTGGCGAACTGAGACGGCAAGAGGAAGTCGGTGGACCCTTCGTGCGCGAGGACGGCGGTGCCGCACACGTTGTGGCACACGTCTTTGTAGAACATTTGGAAGACGTCGCGCGGATCAAAGACTGCGAGTTATTAGTGAGGACCTCGGGCGCTGGGTCCCGTAGACGCACGGTGCATGTCTGGAGGATAGTGGTCCAGTACGAAGCTGGAGGCGATGACAGGCACGGCGAATCTCTTCAGGTCGTCGACGGAGTCGCAGTGCGTGAGGAACCGCGCGAGGTGCGCCGGCAGATCCGCCGCCACCGGGTTGTCCAGCCGAGAGACGGCGAGGAAGTCGAGGGGCGGCGCGCCGACACCGCCGACGTGCTCTGCGGCGTGGCGGAGAAGGCCGGCGAGGTGGGTGGCCGAGAAGAGGCAGCTGGCGAGCACGCGCTCGACTCGTTTGGTCTCCGTCATGTAGGAAAGCTCATTGCTGAGTATGTCCCAGCGCAGGGAACGAAGGTGGCGTCGCAGAGACTTGGGCGTCTTGTCGGCCAGGCTGATGACGCGGACGCCGTGGAATCGTTCGGACACGTGGGCGTTTGTCCTCTTGCGGACGGACTGCAGCAGGCGACTTCGTGTGGAATCCTCTTCGCCGCCGTTCACGACGACCACCAACCAGGGCCGCACCGACGATGTGGACGGCGTATCCAGATCCAGCCACGACGCAAGACGCTGGGCAACGACCTCTATGCCGCCGATATCGTCGGCAAAAAAACACACAGCATCAGCAAAGGGGATAAGCATGCGATTATAGATATGGTCGCCACATTCCACCGCCGTGGACGGCATCGTGGACGGCATCGCGGACGGCATCGCGGACGGGATGCTTGCACCATGAGAGATCGAGAGTGGTCTTGCTACGAGTTCATGGCAGAGCGTCGATTTTCTCGGCCTGCCGAGCCGCTTGTGGGGCGGGATGTCGGCATCGGCAATCAGCGTCGGCCTTGCGCCGGACGCGCCGACCGGGGCGACGGAAAGATGGATCTCGCCGTGGCCCCTGGCCGTGTTGGGCGCGGTGATGTACACACCGAGTCTCTGCATGGCAACCCGCTTGGTGGCATTTCCTATCAGCACGAGAGTACTCGGATATTGGCTGTCCGGCCGTGGCAGATTGTCCAGCAGTCTCTGGGCACGATCCGAGCTTTCGACGACATACGCCTGGTCTTTGGTGGCCACGCGCAGCCAGCCAGTATGTTTACAACGAGTCATGTTGCGCACTGGATCAGGGTCGCCAGCTACACCGGGCAGACGAGACGCTTGTCTGTCTTATAGGCAGTGGCAGACAGCAACTTGAAAGCCAAAAGGAGCCGGGTAGATGAATTCGAAGCCCCGATGCCCTGGGTGAATCCATAATCGTCTGTGATCCCCTGGTCAACGCTCTGAAGCCATTTTCGT
>NW_019173260.1:0-5943 GCF_001831195.1 Colletotrichum orchidophilum | reverse complement strand
AAAACATCTACAACAGCGAGAACGAAATTTTTGAAATCAGAGCAAATAACAGCGCCACAACACGATCTAACCGGTCAATTGGATAGCCTTTTGCTCGTCGTGAAGCCCATAGCGACGCAGGCATCATGGCAACCCCATGGCCTAACGATCAGGCCTGGCCAACGCCATACCGAGAGCACGCCGCAGAACTAAGCAGATATCTCCAAACAGCACTGAAGTCTATCGAGACCGCAAATGGTCAACCTATCCAGCCTCAAGGAGTCAGAGCCGCGTTCATCGGTGCCCTGGCGCTCATCGTCAAACTACAGAACATCCCCGATATCGGACACGTCCATCAGGCAATCGAAAATTTGCGTATGGAGACAAAGGCAGCCAATGAGAACGCCGTCCGAACCACCAGCAGCATGAGGATCGCAATCCAGCAGAACACAGCCGAAATCAAGGAGAAACCAACACCAACAAGTCCACTAACACAGCTGCCAAGGAAGCACTGAAATCCAGTGAGCTGACTGTCAAGATGGTAAGGGACATCAAGGCGCTGGGACCGATGAATCAGGGGAGTGCCACACAGTCCTATGCTAGTGTGGCCGCCAGAGGAGGACTCATAGCAAGCATTCATAACCCACAGAACCAAAGATTTACCCGAGTCCAAACCATGCGTGAGGTCATCGTAAATATTAGAGATCCTATCACCATTGCCAGCATCAGAGCCATGAACCCCCGCAACCTTAAGGTGCACGTAGACCGCGCCATCGAACATAGCAACAATGAGCACATCCGTAAATTGAAGACTGTGTCCGCGAACCAACTCAAAAGTGGCGACCTGAGCATCAAAACAGCCACTGCCACAGACATGGAGGCCCTACGCCAGTTCGCAGAGGATTGGGAACACCGCATCGGTAACGGAGCCGCAGGACGGATCCCAACCTACGGAATCCTAGTACACGGCATACGAACCGGCTCAATGGACATGGAACGCTCCACGGAACTCCAAGAGGAACTATTACAGGATAACAAAGCCTTCATTCCCACCGCAGAGATCAAGTACATCGGATGGTTAACCAGATCCTCCACTACAAAGTCCGCTTCATCCATCATTGTCGAGTTCGCCAAGGCAGAGGACGCCAACAAGCTCATCGACGAGGGACTTATCTGGCAAGGCGAGGTTTTCCAATGCGAACGATACGACAGACAGTGCCGTCTGAGACAATGCTTCAGATGCCACACATACGGCCACATAGGAACCCAGTGCAAGGCAACGACAACATGCGGCTACTGCGCGCAAGAACATGCAACCCGAGAGTGCCCCTCGAAAAGCGACACGGCCACACCACGGAAATGCGCAGCGTGCCACGGCGAACACGAAGCATGGCACGGCCGGTGCCCGACCAGGATTCGGGAGCTGGCCAAAATCAAAGCAGCATACAAACAACGACCGAGATACCACCCGGAAGCCAACGCGGCTCCAGCCATCATAGGAACCATTCCACCAACCAGGACGACATCAAGACCAGTAATGGAAGCAGGCCAGAGCCAGAATGCACGCCCGGAACGTAGCAGATCACTCGTAAAGAAAAAGATACAGAAACGCCAGCAACCAGCCGAGAACCAGACACAAGACGAGAACGAAGAGAGCACGATCACTGTCGCCTCAGAGAAAGCCCGGCCGAGACGGGCGCTAGTGCCCTCCCGACGAGCGCTTGAAGCCATAGACGTGAACACGCAGATGACAAACTATAGCCACCACATGGAAATTGTCGACGACAGCGAATGATAACACAAAACACACTCACAATACTACAGTACAACGTCAGAAAGTCAAGAGACGTGGTGATGGCTACGCTCCTGCGTGACCCTAGGATCGACAACTACGACATCCTTGCTATCCAGGAGCCATGGGCGAATCCATACAACACTACAACACACCACCCAGCAAAGGACCGTTTCCATCTCTGTTACCCGTCAAATAGAGAAGACGGCCCTGCCAGGGTATGCTTCTTCGTGAACAAGAAGCTAGACCACTCCAAGTGGCAATTCAAGGAGCACAGCAAAGATCTCTGTACCCTTACCCTGGGACTTCGTGCAGCTCAGAACACTGAAATCGCCATACATAACATCTACAACCCGCAAAACCAAGAAAACGGCAGGACACGATCCCTACAACAACTACGGACAGCCCTAGAGGCCAACCAGCACATGGAACAGATAGTAGTAGGAGACTTTAATCTTCATCACGAGTTATGGGGAGGAAGCAACATCCGGACGCCAGACGCAGAAGCGAAAGAACTGATAGAACTCATGGACGACCTTGACCTCATCAATCAACTACCCGTGGGAACGATCACATACATGCAAGGGAACGGCTGCTCGACAATAGACCTCTGCCTCTTCACAGTGGGTCTAGTAAGCAGGCTCATCAAATGTGGAATAGACGACAACGCAAACCACGACTCGGACCACCTCCCCATAGCAACGTCGCTGGACCTGACGGTAGCACAGCTACAACAGGAAGAGACAAGAGACTGGAAGTCTCTAGACGCAACAATCTTCACAAAAGTCGTTAAACGAAAGCTACCCCCACTGAGGAGGCCGAGGACAAAAGCGGCACTGGACAGATATATCAGCGAGATAATCGAAGCCCTCACAACAGCCATCAACGAAGGAGTACCAACAAAGGCCCGTTCCCCCAGGTCGAGGCCAGGCTGGAACAAAGAATGCGCTGAAGTCCTTGCGGAAACCAAACGACTACGCCGACGATACAACATGGAACCTACCGAACAGAGCTGGCAAGAGTATCTTGCATCACGAAACAAGAAAGGCAAAATTGTTAGAAAGGCATTACAGAAGACACACCGCGAGGCAGTGGAAGCAGCAGCAGAATCGCCAGAATCACTTTGGAGGATAGCCAAATGGGCCCGAACTAGACAGAACCAAACGCCAACTGTCACACCAGAAATCACAAACCCCAGCACGGCCCAGGTAGCCACCACGCCAGAAGAGAAAACCGAGATTTTCAGGAAGACTTTCTTCCCAACGCCCCCAGAGGCCTATCTCGAAGACATAGAAAACGCAACATACGGGGAACAGATTGAACTCCCACCAATATCAGAAAACGAAGTAGAGGAAGCAATACAAAAAACGGCACCGCTTAAGGCACCCGGCCCCGACGGAATCACAAACAAAGCGTTACAAGTAGCCAAGCCCTGGATCAGCCCCCACCTAACCCGGGCATTCAACCAGAGCCTCCAGCTCGGATACTGCCCACAACACTTTAGAACGTCCACAACAGTCGTGCTACGGAAGCCCGGCAAAGACAACTACACAACGCCCAAGTCATACAGACCGATAGCACTTCTAAACACCGTCGGGAAGATCATGGACGCAATCATAGCGGAAAGATTAAGCTACATGGCCGAAACGCATAAACTACTACCAGAAAATCATATAGGCGGGAGGAAACAAAGATCAACAGAGAACGCGCTGCACACCATCATCGACAAAATATATGAAGCCTGGGACGAGAGGCAAGGAAAGGTCGCGAGCCTTCTCCTCCTCGACGTATCGGGAGCATTCGACAACGTATCACACCAAAGACTCCTCCACAACCTCAGGAAAAGACGGATCGACGAAGCAATAGTACGATGGACCGCAAGTTTCCTGGGAGACAGGCAAACAAATATCCATGTCGATGGATACCAGTCCAAGCCATACACGCTTACAACTGGCATACCACAAGGCTCTCCCCTATCACCAATACTCTATCTATTCTACAACGCAGACCTCCTGGAAAGATGCAACCAAGGCCAGGAAACACTCACAACAGGATTCATCGACGACGTGGCCATCCTCGCATGGGCAGACACGACAGAAGAAGCCTGCCGCAAACTCCAAGAGGCATTAGAAGCAGCGGAAAGCTGGGCAACAGCCCACGCATCCGTCTTCGCGCCCGAAAAGTTTCAGCTCGTTCATTTTACAAGGGCAAGGTCAAAAATCGACATCGACGCACCACTACAGAGCAAATGGGGCAAGATAAAGCCTAAGCCAACATGCAAATACCTCGGCTTAACCATGGACACTGCCCTCAGGTGGAAACCACATGTCGATGAAATAGAACGCAAAGTCTCGAAGACCATAGCAGCCATCAGCAGCCTAGGGAGCTCCACCTGGGGGGTAAGAACAAAGGAAATGCGGACCATCTACCAAGGGGTAGCGATACCCCAAATGATGTATGCATGCTCAGCGTGGTCCAACGCCAGCTGGGGAGCCAAAGGATACACAGACCGAACCCTAAACAGAATGCGAAGACTACAGGCTAGAGCAGCAAGGGCGATGTGCGGAGCCTTAAGGGCCACGTCCTTCCCAGCACTCGACGTGGAAATGCACCTCCTCCCGATAGAGCAACGAATATGGAAACACAACATCGACACAATCAACAGACTGGGCCCGAGAGGACAAAGTGAAGGCGAGAACGTCAGGAACACAAGACGAAGAGTAAGAAAGAAAAAGAAGACAAGCCCGCGGCAGATAATCGAACAAGAACTACGCATCAAACAAGGCGACAACACGGGACAACGGGAGCCTATCGCCCCCTTCATAATCCCACCGTGGTGGCAGGGACCACGCATGTTCATCGCAGACACCGCAGAAAACGCCAGGAAAGAGCACCAGAGGTGCACCGAATATGAGACCGAAGCCATACAAATCTATACAGATGGGAGCGGCATTAACGGGCATATAGGAGCAGCGGCGGTATGTGCCACCACGTACCAGATCCGCAACTCATATATGGGACCTGACACCATATCAACGGTGTACGCGGGAGAGCTGCAAGGCATCATCCTCGCTCTCGAGATAGCCGAGGAGGACAAGCAGAAGGGAAACAACAGAAGCAAAGTCCTGATCTATACCGACAACCAAGCAGCCATCAGATCATCAGCCAGGCCAAAAGGCAAGTCAGGCTCTTACTTGCTCCGAACGATCGCAGACAAGACACAGAAACTCCAAGAACAAGGACTCAAAACGGAGATCCGATGGGTACCCGCCCACACGGGGATCCAGGGCAACGAAGACGCCGACACGGCAGCCAAAGAAGCCACAGGATGGAGACAGAACGGCGAGACAGGCGCCAAGGCGGACAAGCCGCAGCACCTGTACGCACTCAGATCAACGCTCAAGACATGGACATACAGAGAGGCAAACAAAATGTGGCAAGCCAGGTGGACGGCGGAACCACGAGGCAGAACCTCGTTCCGATACACACCAAAACCAACGAAGAGGGTGCTGCAGCTCCACGAAGGGTTGAGCAAACGACAGAGTGCAATCCTTGTGCAAATGCGCACAGAAAAGATCGGACTTAAGGACTTCCTCTTCAGCCGAAGGGTACCGGACGCCATGGACGCCAACTGCCCATGCCGGGAAGGACGCCAACTGCCCATGCCGGGAAGGACGCCAAACGGTATCGCACATTCTATTGCGATGCCGGAGACTTCGACAATTCCGAGATCAAGAATTCGGATCCATTCCAGGACGATATAACCTCCGGGCGGTATTGAACGAGCGCAAAGCAGCCACGAAAGCCATCAGATTCATGGAACAGACCGAGATCCTTGGGCAATTCAGGATCGAGTCACAACCCAGACAAAGCTGAACCTTGGGGGGAGACTGTAGGTAAACAGAACCATTATAAGAGATCACAAGACCTCGACAGAGCCTAGCACAGAGACCACTTTAGTAAGAACCAGCGTCTACACAAGGGGACAAGCCAAATGTAGATAGAGGTTAGAGAGCAAGGCGGGAAAATGGGGACAGCTGGTCAATGTTTTGCATTGGCGAAGTGGGGCGGATCGGATTAACGTCTGTACGCTTCGGCTGTTTGCCGGACCCCGCTATCCGGGCATAGTTGCTGACGTAAGAGCGACTTCATAACCGCGTAGGAATAAATCA
>NW_019173259.1:0-5975 GCF_001831195.1 Colletotrichum orchidophilum | reverse complement strand
TCATCCACACGCCGGCTCTCCTCTTGCCTTGCTTCTCATTCTCACAGCCTGCTTGACCCCAACCTCGCAAACACAAGTGGTATTCATTCGCCCAGGGATGCCAAGCCCCAACTTAAAAGTAACCTCAAGCCACCCTCAACTTTACGAGGGTTCGGCTGAGACTAGCGAACGCCTCTATGGGGGATCCCGTCTCCGCCATTCGTCCAAGCTGCCAAATTTGACTCAGCCGCACTGCGCCGGCCGCGATTAGAGGCACAACAATCTGGCAGTTTTTGACGAGGCCCCCCCAACTTGTGGACATGTCCGCTTGATAGCTTTGATAGCCACATAGCACCTCTGGGCGGACAATCTCGTATCCGAGTCAAAGTAAGCATTCGGGATGTCTGGACGATCTGGACCTTAAATCAGCCTTAGCCTGAGACCTTTATCTCGCTTGCTTGCAGGAGCTAGTACGCTAGAGAAACAACGTTAAACGAGCGTGACGAGCTGAGGTCACTAGTCTAGGCTGACAGGAATGCGGGGACGTGAGGGGAGGTGGAATAGGCAGACTCGGACTCAGGAATCATGCCTTGCGGTGGCAGGTGATGTCAGCCAGACTGAAAACTCCAAGTGAATATCAGTCAACCTCGATCATTTCTGATCCTCCGGATCGCCTCTGTGGAGACCGGCCAACTGCAGCCCGTCCTCCGGTGCCCCGCAACGGAGCCATCACACCCGGAACCCCTCCCCCATTTTCTCATTTTCCTTCATCGCCCTGAACGCCTTGAGCTGCTAATCAGGACCAAAGAAAAACGCCTCTAGTGTTTACTCTCATTTAACTATGTGAAAACGGAGCATGTCAAAAATCTGCAAGCGTGATAAACCCTGCAAGTCTAATTCATCCGCTGCCGTCCACGCTCCAGTCCTTTCCCACAAGTCTCTTCTGTACTCTGCTAGATCACTGGCCGTTACGTCTCAAAATAAGAAGAAGAAAAAAAAGAAAGACTTCAGTCCCTGTACAGAGTGTAAAACAGCTCACCAGTCAGGAAACAACCCTCCTCGTCTACCAAGGGTTCAGAAGGGCAGCAGCGCGCTAGCGACGCCCGTCGTGTTGTTCATCCCGCCCAATCTGTTTGAGGCACACGGTAGACCTGTAGCGTTTTGTCTAGACAAGGGAGCGACAAGCGATGGCAAGGGCAGGGGTTCGGAGCTTGTATTCAGCTCTAAATATCTTGTGCTCAGCCTGATCAACGGCTTTGTACTAGTGACTGACTATCTTGGACCAGACTCGACGCGACTCGACTCGACTCGACTCACTCCAGCCGCAGAGATTTCATGTTAGTCTACGCCCGCCTTACAATGCCAGTCATTCTTTCTTGAACTCGATCCAGCCAAGAATTACTTATACTACGAGCTAAGTCTCTTCAGTATCAATCAACCCTCGATCGGTTCCCTCTCTCTTTCGCTACCCAAAAAGCCTTTGAGCTTCAGGCGACCCTTATACCTCATACACAGATCATCACCATCAAATCAAAGAGCACCAACCATAACTCCCATCACAATGCTCCCCAAACCCATCCTCATAGTCCTCTCCGCCCTCGCCTCCCTCCCAAACCCAACCCACGCCGCCGACGACACCTCCCAAAAACCCCAAAACTACGACGCCCCATCCTCCCTCTCAATCACACCCTCTTACCTCTTCCCCGGCACGGGCGGCTCCGCAATCCCCCTCCTCAACCTCGGCGCGGCGGCGGCCGCAGCCTCCTGCTCCACCCTCGAGAAGCCCTGCGACAACGGCTGCATGCCCAGCACGGGATCCTGCTGCAACACCGGCACAGGCGGGTACTGCGAGCTCGGGAAATACTGCGTCTCGGGCGGGTGCTGCCAGAACGGCAAGACGTGTTCTGGAGCGCCGCAGGGGTGTAGTGCCGGTAAAGTGCTTTGCAACGGGCTATGTATCCCTTCTGGCAAGGTGTGTTGCTCGAGTGGGGGGTACTGCGATCCCGGGGAGACGTGTACTTCTGATGGGTTCTGTTCCAACTCCGGCGGTAGCGGCGGAGGGGGAGGGGGAGGGACTTCGTGCGGAACCGGGCAGACGTTGTGCGGGACCGGATGTATGCCTTCGGGACAGGTGTGTTGTCAGACGTATTACTGTCCCACCGGTGAGACGTGCGTGGGCAATAAGCAGTGTAATAAAGGAGGAGGTGGAGGAGGAGGTGGTGGTGGAGGGAGTCAATGTGCGGCTGGGCAGACACCGTGTGGTACTGGGTGTATGCCTTCTGGGGAAGTCTGCTGCCAGAGCTATTACTGTAACACCGGGGAGACATGCTTGGGAGACAAGAAGTGTGATAAAGGGGGAAGCGGTGGTGGCGGCGGCGGAGGAAGCCAGTGCGCAGCCGGTGAGACTCCCTGCGGGACGGGATGTATGCCGGCGGGTGAAGTCTGCTGCGACACATATTATTGCAACGCTGGGGAGACGTGTCTGGGGAACAAAAAATGCGACAAGGGCGGCGGTGGCGGAGGAGGCGGAGGTGGAGGAGGTGGAGGAAGCCAGTGCGCGAGCGGCGAGACTCCCTGCGGGACGGGATGTATGCCCGCCGGCAACGTGTGCTGCGAGACGTACTTTTGCAACACCGGCCTGACCTGTGTCGGGGACAAGAAATGCCAGGACCCCAACAGCGGCGGCGGCGGCGGAGGAGGTGGAGGCGGAGGAGACGATACCAGCGCAACGTCTAGTTTGCTCGCGACGCTTCCTTCCATCGACGGTGCGACGACGTCTCTGGGAGACTTTCCTCAGCCTACACAGACGTTGGGTGGCGGTGATGATGGACCAACGTCGGCGTCTGGCTCTTCTTCGCCGACAGCGACGAGGCCGGGGACTACAACGACTAGCCCGGCACCGGCGTCGACATCCTCCCGAGCTGCAGCATTCATGGGACGGTACGTCGATGGCTCCGTCTTGGTCGCGGGCCTGCTCGTCGCAGCGCCGCTGGTGATCTGAGAATAGGTTGGTGACAGTGTATATATATCAGGATTGGGCGAAACGCCGAATGAGTAATGCAAGTATGAATGAGGTATTATAGAGATTAATCTATAATCTGAATAAGATCACACCCCCATAATCGTGTGTCGCTCCCTAACGCCGAGACAATCTCCCCAAACGCCAAACTTTTTTTCGAGCCCATGTTGATGCAAGAAATGTCCAGGCGCCATTTGTAGTGCTACCCAAGCAATGCTGCCTACGCCCGTAAATGTGTCATGATAGTCCTACAGATATTTGGGCCTCATCCACTCAACGTTGCGAAGACCCAGGTTGAGCCCGTTACTAGCCCACCACTTCCGCACCAGCTCTTGGTCGCCGATGCTGTCCTCCAGTGCCTCTTCGATATCGCAGGTTCGGTATTCAACGCGATGTTTCCGCCCCTCCATCCCTTCAAGCTCGCCATATGCGAACTTGCGCCACCACTCCAAAACCCCAATGTGCTGGTGGATCGTCGGTTGAACAAGGACTTCGCCATCGAAAGCAAGCTTGTCGTCGCCCTTGAGCTTCCTCCAGAGTTCAAGGACCCCGACCTGGCCCCACCGCGAAGCCATCTTTGCCACAGCATCACCATTAGCTACAGGAATGCCAGAGGCCACCCACCAGCGGATGACATCAACCTGGCCGTGCTGGGCGGCCCACAACAACGATTTCCCAGGTCTGAGCACGATATTCTCATCCTGAGCGGCGGCATCGCGCCACCATTCGAGTACGAGAAGATGCCCCTTTCCACTGGCCTGCTCGAGAGCTGCTTCGGTGAAGCGGAGGGGCAAGCCGGAGCGACGCCACCACCAGTCGAGAACCTGGATATACCCGTTCTTGGATGCGCCGTCAAGGACTTCGGCATCATAGCACTGCTGGTGACGGCCACGGAAATATCGACTCTCCTTCCAATAGTCGAGGACGTCGGGGCGGCCAAAGTATGCCGACGCCTTGGTCGCGAGGACCTTGCCGTCAAAGGCCTGGAAGAGGTCAGGGCGGTTGGCCTCCATCCAGGCCAAGACTTCAATGAGCGAAAAGCGGATTAGAAGTTTAATAACAAGAGCCGGGAGTTCGTGGAAGGTGGGCGGTGATTGAAGCAGCTTCTTGCAAATGGATGTCGAGTCGCATGTAAGTACGAGCCACTCCAGCTCGTGTTCGTAGACCTTGAGCAGATCGTTGGCGTTCCTGGGCTGTAACTTCCAGGGATGTGGCATGGGTAGGTTGGTGAAAATCCCCAAAGCCTGTGCGAGCTCCCAGTCACCAGCAAAGTCGAGGATAATAGTCCAAATCTCGGGCGGCAAGTTGGAATAGACTCGCGGATCACCCGAGGCGAGATAGCCGAGGTGGGTGACAACGTCAACATCCCGACCCAGGCCAAGCAAGTCCGCTTGGTTTTTGATAATACCCAACACGTCATTGAAGCCGTTCCAGTTGACGATTCGCTTGGGGTGTTTGTGGGAGCTGTCGTAGTGCCAGAGTATAGGTGGCATAGCTCTTACCCAAGGCCATTTGCTATTGATTTTGTTCAACTGCCTTTTTGTGACTGGGTTCTCCCACATGTGCGTGCTCATTCCAGGGACGAGGAGCACCTTTTTCGCCGTATCCCAGCCGCGCAGGACTTCGAGAAGGAAAGTATCCGCGATCCCCACCATCATCTTGGCGATGGTGTCGGCGTCAATCGGGGCGAGAACGAGGAGATCGGCCCACTCGACTAGCTCGAATGCCTGCTGGCGGTAGAATTCGATGTCGTCAACGTCTGCTTCGGAGCCGGCGCGCGATGGACCTAGCGGCAGGGTCATGGATCGGTTCTGCAAGGTGATGACAGTTTGGCTTAGGCGGGGCACAGCATCGTCGACGATGGCGCGCATCTCAATGGCCGAACTCTTGGAGAGACGGACGACGAGAGCCTGTGCCCATGATATATCTCGGGGACCATTGGCAGCCACTAGCAGATGAAGTTTTCGGTCGCGCGGCTTGAAGTGGAGGGACGAGGACGAGGAGGCGCTCCTCGTTATACGGAGCGGTAAGGGGTCGGGGGGATCCATCGTGTCATGCTTTGGTGGCTATATTCGGGACGTATCGTGGTGATCGAGGCCTTTTCGTCGGCAGCCGGGCCGTAAAGGACTTTTCGGGTCGATCGACGGCGGACAAGAGTCGTCGGGCAACGGGCGCCGTCGTAGGAGTTCGGTCCGTGTTTTACCACCTTACGAAGAGATTGCGATCGGAGGTAGACTTTGATTTGATAAGGTTCAAGGATCGAGTTTGGGCGCAAGGAGAAATGCGCAGCAGTAAATCTTTGCCGTGCGCCGGTGAAGAAGGGCAAAGGTCGTGTCGTTCTTTGATCGACGGTCGTTGATAACAGGTCTCTCTGCTCAAGGACGGGAGTGGTTTAGCGGGTTTGAGATTTATCGGCGGTTGGTGGTGTGTTGTCAGTGACAGCGTTTGCGGTGTATGCAACGTCGCGTTGGGTAGGTCTGCAGTAGTGGTGTCTAGCGATTATCCGGGGTCCGTACGGTTCACGTTAGGTCGTGGATTAAACTAGGCGGGATGCGTGTGCAGGTATCCGATCCGCAGCGCAGCGCAACGAAAGGTAGCGTGAGGTTGCTGGCAAGTTAGACGATCGAATAGGCAGGATTCTGAGTTGTGGATGGCGGGCGGGAAGAAATGGACATGGATAGGTCGCAAGATGTGGCATCACCATGACATGGGTGCGAATTCCTTAATTCCACTCTCGGGACGAGGTGCATGCGGTGACGGACGGATCGAGTGACGACGAGACGGGGGGAACGCGGTGGGTGGTCCTCGCTTCGTCGGTGAACGGGAACAAGCAGGATTTGTCTGTAGACGTTAGGTGTTATTCAGAGCTTAGCTCTGAATTATCTCATTTCAGATTCGAACTAAAATCAGAATATTAGAAGTATTCGGCTCTACCATTGAGCTAATGAGACTTATTAGCTTTCACTTAACGGCTCAG
>NW_019173258.1:0-6092 GCF_001831195.1 Colletotrichum orchidophilum | reverse complement strand
ACAGACACACCTACATGAAGAGGAGCTATGCGTTGGAGGCGTGACAGTGGCCAGGGGGCTTGCTATTATGGTATTTTGAAGAAAATAGGCAAAGTGCCGCAACGCATACCGCGGCATTGAATGCAAGAAAGGACTTGTTAGCCAGCCATCTCAGACGCCAATGAGAGGTATTTGACAGGCCACAGGCCGTCGGTGGGAAGATAAGGAGATGACATTCCCGCCCTTATCCATACCCATCCATGACGGCACCCTCGGCAGCACTCGCTCTCCATTGCCAGCCATGATGATAACCTCTTCTCAGACGAGTCAGGCAGACGGCTCGAAACCCTTAGAAAGCTCATCACGATGCTCGTCGGGTTCTCATAGACAAGCCACACCGATGCTGTGGGAGTGCTTTTCCAACGCTGTCTGTTCAAATTTGGAAAGCCCTAGGTCCCTTACCGACTCTCAGGGGTCGTAATCCCAAGATCGGAGCCCTGGACCACCCTCTCACCACCAGAATTCTCATTACAACAGCTGCCCACAGAGAAGTCCCTTCGAGACGAGCTACGAGTTTCATGACAGCATCCACGACGATAGCGACGCTACACCCACGTGGTGCTCTGGCGTGAAATCGCAACGGCAGACACCCTTAGATGATTTCACAAAGTGAAGGAGACAACTCTTCCCTTTACGGAAGCGACAAGGAATTTCTGCCATCAATCACACCGTTTCAGGCTGTTGTGTCTGTTAATGGGGATCAGATGAGCTTTAAATGCTCCTTTGAGCATGACGGCAGAGACGGTCCTGTCGATGTGAAATTCTCTCTACCGACTCGCAAGGAATATGTCAGCATTTAACTGAGCATGATAGTCGAGAGAAAAGAACCTTTGTCACGAAGCATCAGCTACTACAGCTGGAAATCGAAAGGGGCCAAGCGAGCTTACTAAGTCTAGTCAAGATGAGATCAAGAGAGGAATATCAGCGCCAGGAGAGACGGAGGCCGCCCACAGCAAGATCAGAGGCTGCTACCCATGCGAACAAGATGGCGCAATATGTATGATCGCTGGGATGTCCGAGGTTCGCTGGTTAGCCGCACCTTTTGCCCGCGAGGATGGATCCTTTCCAACGTTCACTTCCTGCATGACAGGTGTGGCTTCAGGGGCTCATACCTTGGACCAAGAAGTCGGGCAAACAGTCTCTCCGAGCCTAATAGTATATAAATGGCAACTATTCCCCTTACACCTGTCAACTCTCATTCTCGTTCCTCATCCACACAAACTTCGGAATAATGACATTCCAATTCCACAATTCGATTCCGGCAAGCTGCCTAGTTCCCGAAGATGATGCTATCGTTATTAGCAGTGACGACGACTCAGAAGAAGACACAGACGTAAAATCCGACTTCGATCACGACGACAGCCGGGCTGGCGGTGGGAAAGCCAACGATGAAGGCACTGAGGGTGCCGATACTGAGGAAATCGATGACAGCAAAGATGGCACCAGCAATGACGGTGTTAATGGGGCCGTCGCCACTGATTCTATCGCCGATGGCTTTGCTGATACCGACGACGATACCTCTGTGGCTGGGACAGCCAGCGACCGCGGAAGAGAAGGTGGCCCAACTGATGCTGCCGGCACCGCTATTGAGGAGCGTATGAAGTTGATGGTCCAGGAAATGTCTGCGATTCGCGCTACGCTCGCCCGAATTGAAGCCAAGTTGCCTCAGAACGCTGTCCCTCCTGAGGTGAATCACACATCCACCGCAATAACTTCTCTTGGCAAACGCAGGCGAACCAGTCCAGCAAGCGAGGTCCCAAAGAGGCAGAGGAAGGCTCGGGGGTAAAACGAGGGGTTTAAGAGTCCAGCGACACACCGAAAGCTCAAGAGTTACATATTAAATAGATGGCTCTTGTCTATTTCGCTGACAATAGAAAATAAAGCGTACTATGAAGAGAACGCGTACCTGTATGTGAAAGTTTACTGTTATGAGTAAATGATACAGTACGAAAATTCTAGCAAATCAGGCATATAAATGAATATACTATTACGAGAAAGCGGGCTTGTGACACGGGATCGCGTGCCAGGGTGGTGTCAAGGGCATCGCAAGTCATGGTTTCGCCATGATCCCTCCGTTGTGTCTCCGTTTTTGGATCAAAATCCACTCCCTCCCAGTCGTTTTGACGGGGGGAGAGCGGTGAACTGCGAGTTGTTTCTATATACATCATCTACATCGAGCTATTGAGGTTGGCGAAGGTACGACTTGGCCGTTGAAAAAACGGGTTGTTTGATTGTTTTGATGGAAGTGCCAGAACGATAATCCCGGAAATCGTCGAGTTCAGGAAGGTGTAAAGTCAGCACTGTACATGTAGTTAGTTCCAGTAGCCATGTCGGCTTTGCCGCCGGGCGTAATACATTGTGTGTGTGTGTGTATGTATATATATTACACACTACTTGCGTAGATCTGCTTCAGACCTAAGCTGCGTTGCCGAAGCTGTTAAGCAGACTTCTGCGTATGTAGCTATTCTTACGCACATTTCTGCATACGCAGCCATTCTACGTCTACGAGTAATGCGTATGAAGGTACGTTGACGCAATCCTCCCATTTGCAGCTGTCCCAACAGTTCAATGCATCCTAGCTAAGGCATAATAGTCGTGTCAATCTTAATGTTTCGTTCATTTTTACCCTAACCACATAAAGAATTCACTTCCGTCTCTTGCTCTTGATTGTCGTACTCCTTTCCGACACGATGAGTCATTCTCGTACCGAATTGCCTACCGGTTTTGATTGCCTTGCCTGCTCTGACTATATCCTTCCAGCTGTTGATATTCAAACGCGCAGGACCGGGGCCATGTCTACTGTGAGGAGAAGGACCTAATAAGTTCAGGGTTTCCGATGGCCCGGAGTACCGTGGTAGTGACCAGAAGGCAATGGAGAAGCTGTGTTCTTAACTCAAATTTGTGTCAATTCTCGGGTGGCTCCTCAGCTTGTAGGGCTTTCGGTGAAGTAGACTACATGATCCATCTCTTCCTTTGTGTCGCTTTACAAACCGCTAATATGATGGATATTGTTGGTGACGGCCAACTCCCAAAAGCGCACAGTTTGAGGCGCATGCCTTTCTCTATCAAGCAGCTAGTCACCGACAAGCCCAACCTAGGACGAGATGCAAGCATTGCCTACAACGGTCTTCGAAGAGCAAGGTATTTCATGCTCCTTCATCCATGGCACGCCGGGCCTGTGTTCCTACTACCGACTGGTCGCTCTCGACTGTGGCCTAACATTCTGGTCAGAACTCGTTCGAGGACTTTGGACCCGAAGTGGCTACTACAGTGATTCCACGTCTTGCTGAAGCGTTTCGACCTTTGCCCGACAATCTCCAGCTACCCGACGTCTCTGCTCTTGCTCGGACCTTTGCAGGACCATGCCCTCAAACTCTTTTCGACCGTACTTTGAAAGATACTCCTCGTCGGATAGGCCCTGTCCTGTTCCCTCTCCACCAAATGGAATGTGTTCAAGGTACCGAGCGACCGCGGGATAGACTTGTTTTGGCTCACTGTAGGGTGTTGTCAGTATGGGCTGATTGATGTGGTTCTGAGGGTGGCTTACAACCTCCTTCCATCCCATTTGTATAACGTGACATCTGGACTATGGGACCCGACGGAGCCACTGTCCAGAAGAAAATAACACTTGACGTTTTCTGCGTCGTATCGACCCAGGCAAGTGAGAAAATCGTCCTGGTTCGAGTTTCTATTCCACTCGTGTTGGCATATCAAGTTTGCCATTGCGTCCTTCCTTTGTACTGGCGTGCCGGGGATCGAGTGCGACTGACACCTTACCACGATTCGTCTTGCCATGGCCGTGATTGATGAGACGTTGTCCAGCCGATGGATAGCAGTGTAGCTCCGAAAATGTTAGGTTGGGTGCATTGACCTTGTATGAGACCGATTAGTCATTAGCCGATGACGTCGGATTCCACCGCAGGATTGGCCTACCGTCAAATCAATCTGAAGAATCCGGGGGTGTGGCATATGAACACTCGGGACATTTGACAGCCTGTGTCGTAGTGTTGTTGGCGAGGTTTGGACAATGGTCAAATCCCCTTTCGTCGCACTCACTCCAACCGGCAAATATCAAGTGGCGGCAACTATAGCGATTCCAGTTTTGTGTGTACATGGTACAGAGTATTGAGGATTTATCTGAAACGTGGTGAAGAGGCGTAAGTAGACTGGATGCAAATGTTGTTACTCGAAAGTGCTTGATTGGAGAAGTGGGAGGGGTTGGCTTCAGTCAGCAGCTGTGGCTTCACAGCTGGTCAGGCCCCAGGCCGAAACGGTCCGAGTTCTTTTCCGCAGCGCACCTTCGCCAATGACCACGCGATCCAGCCTCAACACTCGTCTACACTATGCCACCCCTCAAGCGACGAAAAAGCCCCGGCTAGAGTGTGCTTCTAGGGAACACAGAAAGTCTTTCCGGGCCCCAATCAGGTGCCAGCTGCAGCATACATACCCCACAAGCGGCAGTACATATATTCGAGAGCACCAATCTGTGATACAAGAGTGGTCCGGACTGCACATGCTACTTCTTCTGGATCCGCAGCCATTGACTGAGATGGCCATCACCGGTTCCTGTTTCCGTATGGCTTATAAAGAGGATGTACCCGAGGCTCCCTGTACAACAAGTGTACCCTGCACCTATCGATATCAATTTATTTAACCCCTGTCTATCATGGCTAAAACTGTGCAGCTGGTGTCATGGAAGTGGCCCGCCAGACTGGGGACTGGTCGCCGTCAGCCATGGGTTTGAAGGGAAATACAACAACCCTCTACCCGGTGACACCAAATTAGCAGCAAAACGGCAACCTTGGGTGGAACAGTAAGGGTGTCGAATATTCAAGAGGCTTTGTCGGTGGTTCTGAAAATAGAGCTCCTGAGGACCGCCTACGACTGAGCGTATTCACAATTCATAACGCTAGGCGGGCGAGGCATGGAGCTATTCCCGTCCGCTTATCAATTATGCTGGCCCCGACTCACGGAACTCCTGCCGGCTTTCAGCCTTCGCAGAGCTGGCGCATGCCATGTGATCTTCTTCATACCGCTGGTATAAGCTTGTGACGCGAGTTTCTAAGCCTTTCCTTCGTCTGGCTGATAGCAGCGAAAGTCATCATAATCGCGAAGGACATGCACGATATGCATCCATCAGATTTTCCAGCAATGTGCGGTGCTTTGCCTAAGTGAAAAAGTCTTGCACATGGTACCAGCCGAGTTTGGAGCACGCGCGTGCACGCCCCCCGCTCATCGAGGTGGTGGTCCCTGATAGGCTGACAGCACCGTCGAGCACAGTGCAACCAATCAATTCATAGTACCGCTCCGAAATGCTCGCCATCTGGCATGGCTCAGGTGAAGCCAGTAGGGTAGTGTGAGTGCCTACATAGCTGACCGTCCCACCCACTTAAGAAATGACTTGGACCTCAGTTTCTCCTCACCCATACACCAACATCCACAATGATATCGTCACCTTCTTGCGCATTTCCGCGCGACAACAATCAACCACGCTGCCTGTCACTCGACGACTACATTGATCTGAGGAATGCTCAAGACGCACACCTGAATGCTGAGTTTACCCTCGTCCGCGAATCTATTTCTCGCCTAGAAACGAAAACCGACCGCCTCGAAGAGAAGACCGACCGCCTTGAAGCTGAGATGCGCCAGTTGCACGCCTACACTCGAAATAATGCTTTAAGGAATCCCACTTTGCCTATCCGGCCCGTCGTCGTGTACAACCCTGAGCAGGGCATTATCGAACCAAAACCCACCCACTTCCCTCGGAACGCGAACGAATTCTACTCTCTGAGAGACCCGCCATCGGATCGTCACCGCTCCATGTTGGCCTACCTCGCCGTCTTCTACGACGTTCAGTTGAGGACTGCCGAAGATTCAGGGGGGGAAAGCAGCGAAGACGAAGTTTTCCTGGACCGGCCTGATCTAATAGTGGAGAAGCTAGAAGGCATACTCGGATTGAACGAGGACAAGTTCATCAAGTTCAGACAGAGAGCCCGGGAAATAGCAGCACGACCGCCATCCAAACCTATCAAACGTTCTCAGGTTATGTTACC
>NW_019173257.1:0-6441 GCF_001831195.1 Colletotrichum orchidophilum | reverse complement strand
GGGGGGTTTCGGAGGGATTCTGCAACGTGCAACGTCCAATCTCCTCCCACAGTCCGTCCACCTGCAATCATATTCAGTGAAGGCTCCGAGCCCATGTTATTGGTTCTCTCTTTGGCACCAGGACATTCTCACTTCAATCAGCCCGGCTTATCAAAGCCGGAAGGTGGCTTCAGTCTCATTTCTCTGACTCTCAAAGAACAGCAGAGTTGACGGTCTCGCCTGAACTATCCAGTATCGGCAACGCCGTCGTCCAACGATAGGGTTCATTCCACTGACGGTAGATGGGTTTAGTTTGTGACAAGACAACGTGAGTGGCTTCTTGGAAGCTTCGAAGCCTCATGGAAGCTTTTCGAGTTGAGGCTGGCGTGTGTTTGACAAAAGGTGTCAGATCGTGGCTTTCACATGACATGCAGGTTGCTGACAGGAAGGGTGGGCTGGAATGAGCGCTCACTCGTTGGTGGATGGGTCAGGATCGCTTCATAGTCATGGATGGAAAGGGTCCGAGTCACGACCCAAGCAAGTCAATGAAGGACAGACCAATCCAGGTGACTTTGATGGTAATCCAGGCGACTTGATGGTTTTCCATGCTTTGGGTCTAGGTGCAATCTATGCATGGAGCGACGGTGAGCCTTTGCATGCCATCATTGGCAACCTCAGGGTTTGAGGATGAAAATGAAGGGTTGACGGCAACTGGCTAGGTTGATTCAAAATCACCTTCCTTGTCTTTGCAGGTCGTTGGCTCGGCGTGTCAACGAGCCGTTGTCATCCAAACACTCTGCGCACTCGGAAACGACCCTTTTTGAGCTTAGTCTGGAAAGCTGGGAGACACGTGTGACTCGGGATGCCGAAAGGAAGAGTAGAGTTGAGGAGGGAAGAGAGGGGAAGAGGGGCCGAAAAGGATCACCATGAGCTACGCAATACTAAAGTGAGGTCCGCATGCAAATGAACGCGGAGCTTCGAGTTGAGCTTACGGCCTGTACGTGAAATTCGTAGGCACGGCGGAGCATATCGAGTATGATAAGCTTCGCCCTGACACCGAAGTCGTTGGAACTGTGAGAGTGAGAGTCAGAGTGGGTACGACTATGCTGGAGATGTTCGGGTGGGTTTTTCTTTTTCTCTTTCTTTTCTCTCGAAACAACGAAGAAGGTGCCATACGGATAAAAGAGACGCCAGTTGTGGCCGAAAATGCCTACCACATAACATGATGCTCCCTGGCGACAACGTATGGAATGCCTGTCGGGGGGTTATTCGTCGCTGTGTCCCTCTCTTTTTTCTTCTTGTCTTTCTTTCCGCCTCTCTCCTTTCCCAGGCTTCCATCCCCCCTATACCCCGTCACAACGCACGGAATCACGGATCACGGATCACAGACTTTGAGGAGAAGGAGAGATAGAGTGTGAGGTGGTGGGAGCATGAACGGGCGTATTGGGTCCAATCCAATCCAATCGCCAGGCGCGCATGGCCAAAACGGGGGGAGGGGGAGGATTGCAGATGGGAACGCGGAGGGGGGAGGGGCACACGAGCGGACAAACCGACAGGGGCCCAGAGAAAGACATTGGAAAGTGGAAACGCCATCCTGTGGATATCTTGCCGTTTTCTGGGAGAGCTTCGAAAAGGGAAAGGATAGGGATCTCCCCTGTGCCGGGGTCACTGCACGGTCGATCGCCACATGCTGACAGGGATCGGTCAAGGCAGGGTCTTGGCCGACGGTTTCCATCAGCCCGCCAGTCTCCACGCCATACCTCATTGGGCTGCATTGGCCATGGCTGGGCTAAGGCACCTTACCCTGGAAAGGGTGTGTTGTTAGAATTTTGAAATGGGTCCAAGTACCCTTTTCAAATGTGTACTTACAGCCAGGAAAGTACTTTGAGATTCTTGGGTACCTGCCCCGAGTGGGGCAATTGAGAGCTGATTGCTGGTGCCAGGCGAAAGCCGGAGGGACCCACTCACCACGCTCAATGGCAGTGAGGTACTTGAGGTACCTCACCACCTCACGCTAAGGAAAGAGGAGGGTTGCTGGACTCCCGTCTGCATTTTCACGAGATACCTCACTGACACTCAGAGGAAAACAACAGAATGCAAGATGCGCGCCTACAGTTACTCATGCAGCCAAGTATTCGTTGAACAGTTTCCCGCGGTATGCCGGGCCTGGCCTGTCCGTCCGTTCAAGTTGGCCGGCTTACTTGACCCCGCAGCGCAGCATCACATCGTACATTGCAAGACGAGTAAGTACTGTAGTCTGAAGCCGGAAAAGATGTATTTTGCTGGCGTGCTCTGTATCTGTATATGAATGTACTTGCGGGAAATGACAATGTTGATGCGAATGCAAGTGCATTCCATCTTGATTGGCTTCCTTGGCATGGCATACGAAGTGGACTGCGCCATTTCTCTCTCATTGGAGAGCCTCTTTCTGAAATATCAGAAATGGAGTGCAGGGAGGTGGCATCAAACGTCAACCATCAACCTACCAGGCTGGCTGCGTGCAGCATAGGTCCCTGACTTGGAGATGCTGATGTGCAGTGCGTTTCCGCAACCCGGAACTGACTGAACCGTTTTTCGATACATTTACACATTTACCCCAGTCTCAAACACATCCAGAGTGCGGTATTTTCTTTGCTCTTTGCGAGTCTATCAGGCAGGCCGCAGCGCGCGAGGACCTCTTTGGCACGCCCTCTTTGCCTGTCTGCGACACCTTACCGTCGTCCAAGGCACCCTCGAGTTTCGACATGCGGCATGCTTCTTGTCATCGATTCGCCAAAACCCCGGCACGAGGCACCACCTTCTCAACGCAGCTCATCTCTCATTCCCCTAGCAAACAAGAGGTTCTCAGCAACGTAACTACCCACCCTACCACCTCCCAGACTCCCACCGTTGTCCAGGTGGGGTGAATTTCCCGTATCCATCTCGGAAGCCCTGACCGCTGTGTCCGTCCGTCCCCCTTCTGTAGTGATTCTGTCGTAAACAGAAAAAGCCATACCGCCATCTCAAAAACTCACGACGCAAACAACCTGGGGTCCTGGGTGTACCGTGTACGACACATGTTACCTGCCCAGCCATGGTCATTTACCAGATCACTCCCGCTCATATGCTGCTCATCTCATCGCCGTGAGCCAGACTGGGGAGGAGGTAGGGACGCCGCAGAGACGCACCGTGATACTTGCTTCCTCATCCGGGAGGAAGATTGAGGGCTTCCACTGGGCATGGGAAGTTCCGGCCCACTTCTTCCGTTTGAACCCAGCTCTTCCCAGCTTCCCAGCTTCCCATGTACTGGACCGGAGCTGGGAAGAAGCCAGTTCCAGCTCCCCCTTGCCAACTTCTCTGCCTGCGGCCTGCCCGGTCTCCTTCCGGTTGCCAATCGGCTGAGTCTACCATAAGTCTCCCCACGGTCAGCTAAGGTAGGCATTCACTTCGTAGTCTATGTAAATTGCTCGATATATTAATCGATTACGAGGCGATAGGCTTGTGGTTTGGTATCGGACAAGAATGCGGATGCTGCTGACATGCTCGCCCGCAACTGCGCTACGCCCTGCCCTTCAGATTTGCCATCCACGGTGATGCCTGTTTTGCATTGCATCCCCCCGCCGCCTTGCCTCTTTGCCAGCACTGCCTTGCTCCCGTGCTTTTGCCTGCCCGTCACCCTGGGACTCTGTTCATTTCTCCGTCTTCTTCAGCAATTTTCCGGCCTGGATACTCCCTGCCCCCAAGCTCCCAAATCAGCTCATATCACATCATCTCAACTCCCTTTGTGCCACGACTTCTGAATAACTTAGCTTCCCACTGCGACTCCCGAATCCAAGGGACGGAAGCTTCTCCTCCCACCTGGTGCCACCCCGGTCATTCCTCGCTGCGATTCTCCCGCCTTTCCCGTCCCGTCTCTGCACTACTGCGGTTACGCATCCGTTCTTTAGCAGCCCCCCTCCCCCCGCGGATGAGGTTGACTGGTCTCGGCATCCGTCCCAATTACACCATTCTACAGCTCTGCTCAAAGTTTAAATAAGAAAAAAGGATCAAACGTCAAAGCATCAACCTTCGTATTACTCTATGCCACGGCAACTAAGGTAGTCCCGTCGACGCTACGTCGTTGAGCACTATATATGCCACTCCGTAGCGCCCCGAAAGACATACGCCAAGGCCAATCGCAACCTCCCATCGGTTGTACTCGGGATCTGCTTTCCCTCGACCCTTGAAGCTGTCACGGCCGTGCCACTGCTGCGGCCGTGGACTATCGGCGGCGTTGGCGTGGGCGAGTGTGAGGGCGAGGGCGAGGGCGAGCGAGGGCGTTGGCGTGGACGGGGACGGGGAACGTTTCGTCGGAGCGCCTCATCCTATCACCGTTTGATCTTTTGCCGGCCGCCTTGCCGGATCCCTACCGTCAACACGTGCTCCGGCCTACGTGCCTACCAACGCTCAATTGTTCGTAACTTTTTAATCGACCCGCTTTACCTAATACGGACGGTTTTAGCGCCACTGTCCAAGACCCCACTCCTTGCCAGACCCCCATTGCATCGTCGCGCTCCCGGAGTCCCAGGGGACCGCACCTCAGCTACAATGTATTCGTGTGGACGTCCTCACCTTGCCGCGTTCCCCCTGCCCCTCGTTTTCACCTCACCTCTCTTCACCTTCAGGTACCTTACCTGACCTGACCTTACCTTCCTTCGCTCCAAATCGTTCGCATGACTTCTTCCCTCCATTCTAGGGCCATCTCGGGCTTTGTTCGACCGTCATGCCATGGAGGCGGCCAACCACCCGTTCACCGTGCCCGACACGTCCGCCCCTGCCACCACCACCACCACCACCACCACTCCCCCCCAAGAGGAAAGAATTACAGAGGAAAAAATCCCCCGAAACATGTCCGTCCTGGCCACACGGTCCTCCACGAATACCTCGAATCAAATCGGACCCTTGTAGACGGTTGACCAAAGCGCCATCCGCCAATCGAAATCGTCAACAACGACCGCGGCGGTCATGCCTCACTGTGAACACCGCGAAAAGCTCACGAAACGCCATGCTCCTCCCGCTTGTTCGTTTCTCCGGTACTTCACAAAACCATCTGCTCTCTACTCCTACTGGTCAGAGCGCAACCTCAGTGTATGAAAGTCCCTCACAACTATCCGTCCCAACACGGTCCATGGCTGAAGGGGATAACCCTTGGTCGACTTCATGCGGTTTGGAGGCTTCACTCCAGTCCACGTGCTGCTCGCTGTAACACGGGCAAGGTGTGGAGGCTATGTTGCAGCGCTGGGTGAAGCGCCTTGACGCCCGACTGCACTAAACACTACCGTCCACGATGTTGCGTTACGGTGCAACGAGGGTTTCATGAGCAAGCACTTCTCCTAACGCGATGCCTGCTATCCGCCGTGGCCACTCTACAAGCCCAAGATACCACCGAGAAATCTTGAATGGCATCGGGGTTTGCGCCCGTACTCGTCTGCTTCGTTCATGCGCATCACCGCACACAAACACACACACACACACACATACTCACGCTCACTCGCACACAAAGCGAAGCAAAAGGCACGAGAGAGGTCGAATACCCCTCCCTGCGAGTCAGCACCATGCAGAATCTGATGCATGGAAACATCTGAGACAGGCGGCTCGGGTTCGTGCGATGGCCTCAAATGTAGAGTTTTTGACAGATAGCGCCGCCCGCGACACGTGGCTGCAATGCACGTCTCATGTCATGGGGAAAAGCGTATCTGGAGCCCTACCACGCTGCCACGCGTTACAATCACGACCTCGCACGCCTCGCCTGCTTTCGTTTGCAAGCTACTAGGAAAACAAGGAGGGTATCTAACGAGAGCTATAGCACTTCCGCGGGACATGCTAAGATGCTTAAGTTGAGTTTGTGTTTTGGCGGCTCGTTTCTTCGGGCAGGCAACGTTGATCGCTGCGAGGCTCGCCATGGTCAGGGCTACCTTATGCACATGACACGCTGCACACCGCTCCCAAAGTTCAGAAATGTCCTTCAGGAAAGCAAGACGAAGGTCTCGCTCGATTCATGGACTGGCGTGAGGGAGGTACTGTCACCCTGCAAGTAACTCGGCTAGACCTCAGCTATACCATCCCACCGCCGCCGCCATCAACGCCATCACCACGTACCATGATCGTCATCAAGTGCCTCCGCCATGTGCATCTTGCCATGTGTTTATGCTGCACAACCCTCCGACGCCACGGAGATGGTGTGCAGAGATGGGAGGGAAACGTGGCAACACTAACCTCCGTGGCGCTTGGAGCTGCTGTTGCGGGCATCCTATGCGACGTTGACGTTGTTCCATTTCTGTGCATCCGAAGAAAAGACTGGGTGTGATGTGTGTGGCTGTCGAAGCACCTGTCGAAGCATTTTGGAAGATTCGAAGACGGCAAAGAAGGAATTACACTTTTCCGCCGTCGCTCCAAGTTCGGGTCTGTTCGTCTTTTGCAACCAGTGTCCCTTCACCCCCCCCC